>NC_065919.1:37419514-37452320 GCF_024586455.1 Bactrocera neohumeralis
AGTGGATATCCTGAGTCACCTAGAAGTCACTTAAATGAACCAGCAACATGTTCCCTTATTAATTTTATTCTGGCCGGCGATGTTCTCCAAATTCCGGAGTCATGGCATGAGCCAGGAAAACGAGCATTTAAATGGCGAAAAATAAATTTGTCGTCACAAATCTAAAATTCATATATACATATATTAATTATATTAAATTAATAATTTAACCTACCGCTTCTACGTTAATACTATAGTAACCCTTTCGGTTCATGTATTCATGTGGAATAGCGTTAGACGACGAAGACGGTCCAATTATAGCAACATGGGTGCAGTCAATAGCACCAATCACTCCTTTTATTCCAAACTTATTATGGAAACTAGAAATATATTTATGTTTTGATATACTTGTTTAATTTAACTCATATATATATATACTTTATCGTGTTGTAGTGCTCTGTTGCATTTGGGAAACTTATTTCCACATTTTTGTGTTCCAACACAAGTTTGCATATATGCCTTATACTTCGGGATATGCTAGGTTGACTCATGGCAGATAAATGGCTATTTCCAATGCAATATTGGTATGAGCCATTTGAAAAAAAATATAGCACTGAAACGAACTAGAAATAGTACACCAATGTTTAGTAAAAAATTTTAATTTAAAAGCATGAACACTCACCCGAATCTCGAAAGGAATAGCAGACTTTCGGAAACGATTGTCGTGAGGTTTCAAATCCTGTATAAGGTCCCAACACAACGATTTTGGAAAACGAAAATATTTTCTAAATATTCTTCCTCCAATAAAAATGGATCCTCACTATTCCTTAAGTGCGCCAAATTCCTCCTGTTTGCATTTCTGATTGAAAGAAATTAATAATACTGTTATATTCATTGCTTTAAACAATACTTACTTTCTTCATTTTCATATGTTTCTAAAATTAACAAAAAAGCTGCGACTTCTTCGTCCATTGCTTGTTTTCTCTTTTCTTAATACGTTTGTGACCTGCTTATTACCAGCTGACAAAATTTGAGACAATGTTTTGAGACTAGAGACTGAGACTGTTTAGTGAATAGTAACTAGTCTCAAATTGAGACTTTACCTCAAAATGTGTCAAATAGAGACTAGAGACTGGTTACAGAATCCCCCTCTTAGTCCTGCCATAATAAAACCTATACTAAATGAGCGATGTGCAAAATTGTTTGTGGAAATGCATCCATTTGCTTTCACACTAGCCCACAAACTATTCGACTACTCGTATTAATCTTGAGGGTTAGGCACAGTTTCTATTTGTATTGACGACGCCGCTCGAACCAAAGATGTTTTAAGACTCCAAATTTCTGTGAGGTGTTCGTTGGGCCATGTTTTCCAACTCTATGTAATACGAGTATTATATTTATTTTTTATGGATCATATTCAGTACATGCGAAAAACAAGTCTATAATAGTATTCACTTACAAACAACTCAAAACGTTAACATCCGCATTTCTTATAGCATTAAAGTGCACACAAAGCATAAAGTATGTATATACACAATATGTTCGAATATTGTAGCACTGTTTCGGACAATAAACTGTTCCAAACTTCATGAACGTACCTTGTCAAACCAAAAAGTTTCCATTGAAATAATTGCGTTTGATCGATTTGTATGCAGGATATATTCTATTGTGGGCAATATCAACGAATCCGACAAATGAGCAGCTTTTTGGATATGCCTAAATCAACTCAGTTCGTCGCGCTTGTCGATCTGAAAAATTTAATCGAAGATTATCTTGTCAAATAAAAATGATTTCCTTATAAAAACTTGACCTTGAGTGTTCAGTTTGTATGACAACATTCCTATTCGCAGCTAAAATAACTTATTCATTATTTTTTAATAATCCGTATTTAAAACCTTTCTTATGGTTTTAACAGCGCAAAGTTCAATTGAAAGTATAGCAATTCAACTTCAAATCAACCAAACTTATTTTTGGTAATACGAACTAAAAGTGAAGATTTGACAGATAAAAACTACTGAAAATTTTGTAGCAAAAGAGTTCAATTAAGTTATTGCTCAGGAAAGAGCTAATATTTATTTAAATGCACATTACCTGTGAAGTTTGAAGAAGGAGATATCATGCCACATACTAAAAAATTTTTCAATCAATTTTATTTATTTTAGGCACAAATATACACTGTTATGAGTAAAACACGTTTTGTATTTTCATTGATATAACTCAAATATTGGGTGATATATCCAACATGGAAGTTCGAAAATCTTTACATTAAGTACATATATGGGGCCTCAGGGAAATATTGCTCCGATTCAAACCTTTTTTAATACACAGAAATACTGTTGAGAGGAAAGGCTTCTGTCTGAATTTCAATTGCATATCTCACACATTGACTGATATTTTCGATCAGAAGTCAAGTGTAAATACTGGGAATTTCGTTTGGATTTGGACAATTTTTGGTCATAAGGTGGCATATTTTAAAGAAATTCACATGAGGCTCATTTCTGGCTGAAAGCCTTCGTCGATAAGAAAAATATGTGTTACTCGACAGGCAGCAATCCACACGTATTGGCTGAGTCACCATTGCATTCCGAAAAAATTGTTTGGTGCGGTTTACGGGCCGGCGGCGTCATTGCGCCGGGAAACGCTGCCGCTCAAATATAACCGAATATTTTTGGACCGAATTGTATGATATGGACTTTGACAACATGTGGTTCTAACAGGACAGCGCCACAAGCCACATAGCGAATGTCACAATCGATTTACTGAAAACCACGTTTGGTGAACGTGTTTTCTCACGAAATGGCCCAGTCAATTGGCCGCCTCGGTCGTGCGATTTGACGCCGTTAGACTATTTCCTGTTGGGCTACGTCAAGTCTAGGGTCTATGTTAACAAACCAGCGACGATTGATGAACTTCGTGTGAATATCTAATCTGAATCTTCTATGTACATTCTACGTATATTCTATGTACATATGTATTTATGTACGAGTATATACCCTGCCAACCATGAGCGGGTAAAAAACCCGTGAATCAGTGGGTAAACTTGTGGGTAGTACGTATACATGTGATGATACATCTCTGTTGCGCTCATTCAGCAGTGTCATATAAAAAAGTATATCTGTCCTGCTCTAATATCCCCAATCGACGGCTGATGTAGGGTTGCATTTTTTGATTCCTGCTTTAAAAATTTCTTAAAATTTCAAAGAAAACTTTTTAATTTTTAAATTATTAATTTTATTATTTTTAATACATATTTACATAAAATTGTAATTTATTGTAATTAAATATATTAACGGTAACTTTGTGTAAATAAAAATATAT
Organism: Bactrocera neohumeralis; assembly: GCF_024586455.1. Lineage (NCBI taxonomy): Eukaryota > Metazoa > Arthropoda > Insecta > Diptera > Tephritidae > Bactrocera > Bactrocera neohumeralis. Next base: position 37,422,812 of record NC_065919.1, read on the forward strand.
TTAATTTAAAAAATAATTTCATCTGAAAAAAGATTAATTAAAGAAAATAATTATTAATACATAGCTGAAAATAAAAGATCATAAAAGACAAATATCTGAAAATAAAATAAAGGTTATTAAAACCTGAAAATAAAAGAGTGGAAAAAGATTGTAAAATCTTCCCTGGGTCAATGAAGATACCATTAAAGGGCTGAACAGCAGCAACTTTAACCTGTTTTACACATGGAACAAAGGTAAACCTAGGGCATGCATTCTTATCAATAAAAGTATAAATGCATTTCTTTGTCGTAATTACAGCACAGCAGATATCACAGCGGTAAAGGTGGAACAGAAGGAAAAGCCATTCTTCTTGGTCTCGGCCTACTTGGCCCATGACGAAGACATACCACCGGCCCCGCTCACCAGTCTAGTAGAGGAGAACAGGATGGAAGGTATCCTAATAGGGTGTGATGCAAACGCAATGCACACCGTATGGGGAAGCCCCAGCATAAACAACAGAGGTGAGTCACTCTTGCAGTATATTCTGAATAGTAATCTAAGCATATGCAACAAGGGCGATAAGCTCTTGTCCTCACACTATCAACAGACACAGACAGTCTCGTTGTGGATAACTGGAGGGTATCCGATGAGCCTTCCATGTCGGATAACTCCAACATCCGCAAGAAATACAGTGCTCCTCTCACATACCGGAACCCTAGAAGAGGAGCATGGGAAAAATTCGCCAGTATAGCAACAAAATGCCTTGAAAAGGGAGGCAATAAGAGTATCAGAAATCCTCAGGAACTAGATTCAGAAGTAGAGAAGTTAGAAAAAAATCTTAACCACAACATTCAATAAATCTACTCCGCTAACAGTTTTGAAAAAGAGAAAGTCTCTTCTTTGGTGGAACAGTGAACTCAAGAATTTGAGAACACAACTAACGAAAGCTTTCGATGAGAATTTTAGCACCAAAATCTGTCAGCCATATAAAGACATTATGAAAAGATACAAAAAAGAAGTCAGGAAAGATAAAAACGACTCATGGCGATCTTTCTGCACATCGATAGAAAGTTGCAGAGAAACCTCTAGTCTGAGCAAAATGCTATCCAAAGATCATATTAATACTGCCTACATTAGGGCGGAGGGAAGTGAATGGACCTCCTCGGCAAAAGAGTGTCTTTGAGGTACTAATTAAAACGCACTTTCCCGGAAGTCAGCAAAGACCTTCAACGAGGGTTCAACCAGAACCACCGTTGAACGCAGCTGATTATCGAAGCCAAATAATAGACAAAAGCAAAATCAAATATGCTATAAATAGTTTATATCTTACATCCCAAGAAGTTGGAAAAGAAGTAAAGTTTTGTTCCTTCTAAAACCAGGCAGAAGAACACACGAGAATGCCAAAGATTTTAGACCTAAGTATAAGCCTTACCTCCTTTATGCTGAAGGTAATAGAAAGGCTAATAGATCTACACGTAAGAACAATAACGGCGGAGAAGTTATCGAAGTCCCAACATGCGTACATAAAGGGCCGATCAACCGAAACTACCCTTCACGAGGTGATAAGTGTAATTAAAAAATCAGTATACCACAAACAATACACCATGGCTGCTTTTCTAGGCATAGAGGGCGCCTTCAATAACATAGAAATAAATGCGATAATTAATTCCCTGGCACATGGTGGCTTAGATGACACTGTGTGCAGATGGATACTATCGATGCTTGAGAACAGCAAGCAACACAAACAAGTTATGTGAGTAGAGGAACGCCTCAAGGGGGGGTCCTCTCTCCGCTTCTATGGGTTGCAGCGCTGAACGAAATACTAATCAAACTAAACGGTGGAGGAGTGAAAGCAGTAGCGTATGCAGACGATATAGAGTTGTTGGTTTCAGGTATGTTTCCTTCAACAGTCAGCAAGATTAGGGAAAGAGCACTTCGAAGGTTAAACCTATGGGCTAGAAACAATGGACTAGGAGTTAACCCGAACAAAACAGAACTTATGCTATTCACAAGCAGAACCAAAATACCTCAGTTTCAACTTCCGGTACTAAACGGTACAACACTCACTTTATCCCCCGCAGCTAAATACTTGGGGGTGGGGATTGACACCAAACTGTCCTGGAAAATAAATATAGAAAAAAGAATAAACAAAGCATACATGGCCTACTATACTTGTAAGAAAATCGTCAACAAGAATTGGGGCCTCAACTCAAGTATAATCATGTGGATGTATACAGCTGTCATAAGACCTATACTTACATATGGAGCTCTGGGATGGTGGCCAGCGCTAAACAAACAGTACAAAATTAAAAAATTAAATAGTATACAAATACGACTGATGCGCTCAATGTGATCCTGCATCAACTACCGATGAACATTTTTATTTACAAAACAGCCGCTATTGCGGCGATAAGAGTAAAAGAATTGGAAGGTTGGAATCAGCAGAACTACGGACATAGTGTTATCCTAAACAAGCTCACCATTAATAAATCAAACTACATTCTCCCGAAACTGGACTTCAATAGACACTTTCAGGTGAGGATACCATCTAGACGAGAATGGAGAAGAGGTTCATTAGGAGAGGAGGATACCATCTCAGTCTATACCGACTGTATATGGTCCTGAAATGGACTGCGGAGTAGGCTATAGTAGTGGTATTCTCCGCTGATCTACTTTTCCAAAAATCTCTCTCTATACGTCTACCGAACTCGGCTAACATCTTCCAAGCAGAAGTACTAGGCATAGAAAAAGCCTGCGAAGTTCTATTAGAAAACCACGGGAATACACATAAAGCAACTACATATATTTACGGATAGCCAAGCGGCGCTCCCGGCCTTGTCTTCATCCATGACAAATTCCAGTATAGTTCACAACTGCAGGAGAGCACTAAGCTCAATATAAGACAAGCTCCAACTCAACTTGATCTGGGTTCCCGGCCACAGGAACATTTTCGGTAACGAAAAAGCAGACGAGTTGGCAAAGGCAGGAGCTTTCCTCAACGAATCCGAGACGGAGCTAATACCAAGCCCGCTGGGTTCGATCAAAGGAGAGATCAATAGACAATTTCAACAAATTGCAAATAACAGGTGGAAAAGCATTATAAAATACGTCATAACTAAACAATTATGGCCAACATATGTCAGGAAAAGAACCAACGACTTATTCAATAGGTCAAGAAAAAGTATTTACAGAATAACAGCTACCACAACAAGGCACTGGCCATTTGGGGAACATGCGTCCAAAATGGGTATGCCCTACAACGACATCTGCCGTGGTCGTGGAGTAGCAGGGAACAAGGAAACAATCTTCCACTTTCTCTGCGAATGCCCAGCTCTAGCACAGATCCGACACAAAACACTCGGAATCCACCAAGCACCAAACCTTGAATGGATTTCCACCAAAAGCCTATCGGACATAAGTAGTTTCATCGAAACCTCAAAATGGTTTGAGAGAGAAGGTGAAACGTAATAGCAGATACAGGAGGTTCTACGAATAGTGTAACAAAATGGCACATCAAGTGCTAATTGAGCCCGATAGGGCTGCACTCCTACCTACCTACCTAGATTGTAAAAGACAAATACCTGAAAATAAAAGCGTGAAAAAAGATTCTTCTTGTTCTTCTTAATTGGCGTAGACACCGATTATAGCCGAGTTAACAACAGCGCGCCAGTCGTTTCTTCTTTTCGCTACGTGGGGCCAATTGGATATTCCAAGCGAAGTCAGGTCCTTCTTCACTTGGTCCTTCCAACGGAGTAGAGGTCTTCCTCTTCCGCTGCTTCCCCCGGCGGGTACTGCGTAGAATACTTTCAGAGCTGGAGTGTTTTCGTCCATCCGGACAACATGACCTAGCAAGCGTAGCCGCTGTGTGAAAAAAGATTATAAAAGACAAATACCTGAAAATAAAATAAAGGTTATTAAAACCTGAAAATAAAAGAATGAAAAAAGGTTTTAAAAGACAAATACCTGAAAATAAAAGATTGAAAAAATATTGTAAAAGACAAATACCTGAAAGAAGATTATAATAAAGTAAAGATGAAATAAAAGATTATTTTAAGAAAAACTTTAATTATTTCTTATTTTATTTATGGTTATTATAATCAGAAATATTACTAACAAATACTATAAGTATAATAAAAGTAAAAAATTACGTCTTATATGTTTATAGCGATTTTGGCTTAAACTAACAAAAAATCTTACAGCTAAAATTTTCTTATCGTGCGTACTTGCAAATGCAGCTAGATATATATAAAATATTAATAATTAAAAAGAAAAAATTAAAAACGAAAAATTAAAAAGGAAAGAATATAAATAGATTAATATTACCAAGAGTGATATCCACTATTTTTAATTTATTTAAGGCCTTTTTTCCCGCTTTTCCATCGTAGTTATATAGCCATACCAACTCGTCACTAAATAAGGACTGCATGACCTTCTCTATCGAGGCCTTGGTAGATTTTAGATTTAGGATACTGGCCGCCTATAAATGTTTATTTATTTATAAATATTTATATATACAGCCACTCACACTCAAAATGGGACACTACTAAAAACTACTTATTTTGTATCATTCATCTTAAATATCTCTTATATGTGCAGTAATGTTGTCGAAATTTTTTTTATTTTATGTCATTACATTGAAACTTAACTAAAATTACGTTTTTGATTTTTTTTTACAGTTTGATTTTCAAAATATTGGCATTTTTACATATTCATCTAGTTACTGTATGCTCACATTCAAAGTGGGACGCGTGCAATTTTTTTAAAGTACCGCTATTTTCCTGACGCTGCCGTCGGCAATTTCTACTTAAATCAGTGTGTTGTGATATTTCATTGTGTTCGGATGTTAATTTCTTCAAAATGTCACAAAAGCTTCAGATTACAGTCGAAGAAAGACATTGTAATAAATAATTATAAAAACAACAAATCGGTAAGAGAAATATCCAAAATAGTTAATAAGAAGAAGAGCACGGTATTTAATATCATTAAGCGTTTTAAAGCCACTAATAATATTGAAAATAAAAAACGAAATTGCGCTGGTAGATACAAATTATCCGACCGCGACAAGAGATATTGTTTAAAACAAATCGAGAACGACCCACTCTTGTCAGCAGTTGAGGTAAAAAATAAGTTAAAGGAAATAAAAAATGTAGATGTTAGTGCTGAAACAATTCGACGAGTCTTTAGGAGTACTAATTTTCACGCCAGAGCATGCCGGAAAACATATAAATGACAATACAACGTTCTGGTCCAAAGTAAGTGTAATTATTTTAAATTTTACCTACCTTTTTTTATTCTCTCGTAATCGCTTTAGGTTCTTTTTATAGTCGAAACTAAAATAAATCTCTTTGGGCCGGATGAAAAAAGATTTGCTTGGCGGAAACCTCGTACTGAACTTCGTGATGCGGCGATTAAAAAAACAGTAAAATATGGCGGTGCGTCTCTTATGATATGGGGGTGTATGTCTGAGTCTGGAGTCGGTAAAATGCACTTCGTCAACGGAATAATGGACTCTAAGTATTATATTGATATTCTTAAAGAAATTGTGAAGGAAAGCGTCGAAAATCTCGGCATAAAAGACGACTTCGTGCTTTACCAGGATAACGATCCGATGCATAAGAGTTGGAATGCGCGAAACTGGCTACTCTATAATTGCCAGAAAGTATTGAAAACACCTCCCCACTCTCCAGACTTAAACGTAATTGAGCATTTGTGGGCGGAATTGAAAAAAAGAGTTGCCAAACGTAGAGTGAAAAATATTACCGCTCTGAAGGACGCTGTAAAGGAAGAATGGTATAATATTGCGCCAGAATTTTGTAAAAATTTAGTGCCCCGACGTCTGCATGCTGTGATTGCCAGCAATGGGAAGTCAACCAAATACTAATCATGCGTCCAAAGCAATATTATAATAAAATAATTTTAGTGTCCCACTTTAAAAGTGAGCTTCAACTTAAGCAATGTTCAAACCAAAATGCAAATTATTTATTATTTTTTATGAAATTAAAGGAAAAATTGCTTTGTTTTGTCTTTAAATATTATTAATAAAATGAATTATGTTGAAAATAAACTTTAAAACTTAAGCAAAGTTTTCTTAGTGTCCCATTTTGAGTGTGAGTAGCTGTATGTATATGGAAAAAAGGCAAACTTACCATAGCGTCAAAGTAAGCTTTGTGTGTAAGGTGCTCCTCCACCTTCAGCAATGTTTGGGGACCAAGCTTTGCAACAGAATATGCTCCTCACTCACCCCTGCGCCAGTGATGCGACTTACACTGCGGTGGGTTTTTGCCGAGAGCACCTTACACTCCAGCAACAATTGACCTTGTGCTTGGATCTCCGCACGTTCTGGCATCTGAAATTCAAAATACTAAATAATTAAAATAATTTTAAAATAAGTATAATAATTTTATTTCAATAAATACCTTCTCAGCAAGAGCGCTTTCTACAGCTGATAATCGATTTATCATGTCTTCTTGCCGAGATTCTATTCTACCAAGACTTTCAAGGATTTTCTGCAGTACCAACACAGTATCGCAACTTATATGGGGTGGCCATACGCTGCGAATGGGGCTCGGCGATACGAGATTGGCTCATTTCTTCTCCTATAAAGAAAGTTTAAATGATTACAATGAAAAACATGTACATAAGTAAAATAAAGTCATTTTACCATCTCGCTACCGTGCACTAATGTTCTCCGAGGAAGAGGAGTCAATGGGGAAAGAAAAATCCATATTTCTATGTAAAATTATAGAACAATAGAGGAATTAAAATAAATTTATTCCCTATTGGAATAGAAAAATACTTAAATTATAAATCTGCTTTTTTAATAATTTGAATGTCCTCATCTTTAATTTCACCTACTAGAATACCTAAACCCGAAGAGGTCACCGAAGGCTCTTTGAAAACATCACCAACTTTGTCAAAATAAGACAACCAAAAGCATCTGGTTGGTTTTGTTGGTTGACAATTTTCAGAGACCGTATTTTATTGCTGTCTTTTTTGCAATTAATAAAAAACCTATCCATTTGAGGAATTTTGCTAGAATCTGTAAAATTTCTTCTTTCTTCTATTCTTAAATATAATTGCTGTAAAATCTTATTGGGGTTATTAATTGTACGTTTCAAATAATGCATATGATTTTCAAATTTATGTGCAGAAAAATTATCTAGATGCCCGAATTTTTTAACGTAATCAGTTAAATGCAAAAGACCATGAATATTGAAACTAACCAAATGTTGTCCATAAAAATTACTAAATAACTTAACAAATTCTTTTAACAATTCATTGGTAACAGTGGATTCTATTCTACAAGATTTTTCGCAACTTAGAAGAAGAACACCAGAATGCAATCCGGGATGCAATCTTTTAACACAATTATACCCGAATATAACAAAAATTGACGATATTCTGTGGACTTCCAGTTGCTTATTTCGTCTAGATCTCTACTGCGTCTGGAAAATTCAGAGAGAACGTAGTTGTTAATATATAATATTTTTTCATTCATTTTTGGGCAATATTACGATTCTTGCGGCGCCGCGATTTGATGGTACGGATGGATAGAGGAGGTCCTCAGGATTAAAAAATGTATACACATACATACATATACCGTCCTCAGACTTATAGTTTTCGAGATATTTCACTTTAAAGTTCTAAAATTTGTTAAAACAATGCTCGGTATTTCACTATGTTTAACCCACTTTTCACACATTTTTTAATTAATATATATTTTAATTACACTGTAGACATTCGTATATATCAAAAATTTATATTAATTGTATATTTTTTGAGAAAATAAATATATGTACTTTAAAACAATTTTGCACATTCGAAGTTTCAAGCGATTTGTGTGTTTACATTTATGACAAATAGCAGTGTTGCCATACTTTGTGTCCTGAATATATAATCAAAAATTTGTTTTATATATTTATATGATATATTTATATACACATATATAAATATATAAATAGTATACTATGTAATATAATCCATATTTATATACATATGAATATATACATACATATAAGTATATTATTTAAAAAATATAGAAAAATATTATTATACAATATTCAGTAAATACCGGTTTTATATTGCCAATGGAAACTTTGAAATTTTCAACAAAAAAAATTTCCCGTTAGTTTCCGTTAGATCTAATTCGTTGGAATTTCTTAACGGTGATTCTTTTGAATTCTTCTTTTCTTGAAGTGAAGTGAAGCGAAGTGAATTAGTGATTGCGATATTTAGAGACTTTTTCGGATTTTTGTGAAAATAATAATTAAAATGTCTCATCCGTTTTTAAATTAAAAGTTAAGAATTTTTTCTATTTTTACATCATTTGGACAGCTTGTTTTGAGCAATCGTTGCTGCTTTTAGAGGAAGTTGGATTAGTTCCAACAAGGGATTCCACTCCTCCATTATGCGATAAATGCGGAGAAAAGATGCGACCAGAGGAAAAGAAAAACGCTAAATTAGGATGGGTTTGGAGGTGCGATTCGAAGCCAACAAAGAAAAAAGGAGCGAAGGATTGCAGGCAGTGCATAAGTCCTGCTCGAGGAACATTCTTGGATGGGTGCCAGTGTCATTTGGCTCCGAAAGAAATTCTAGCAATCATTTGCTGTTTTGTGAGCAAAATGAACGTGACGACGGTGTATGCTCAATTAATCAACTGGCGAAAGCAAAATGAGGAGCCGATATTGAGCTGCAATACTGTTGTGGATTATTACAGTTATTTAAGGGAAATTGCTGAGGTTATCTGTTCAAACGCAGAGTTTTGTCTCGGGGGAGAGGGCAAAACAGTCCAGATTGATGAAACTTTTTTAACGAAACGGAAATACAACAGAGGACGCGTAACGGGCCAAATGACAATGACGGTATTGGGACTTTTGTGCAAAGAAGACAAAATCTGTCGCTTTTCCGCTTAAAAGGAAAGAGCAAGGCAGATTTGTGGCCTTTCATTAAAAAGTTTGTGCATCCCGGTACATCCCGAATTTGTACTGATGATGGAAAGCAATACCATGGCTTAAGTAAACTTTTCGGAGACGGTACTGAATGTTTAACCACCAATCATAGCATTTGGGAATATGTGGAGAGGGGAAACGAAAACAATACTATTAATGACCTCGAATGTCAAAACCGTTGGTTCAAAAGTTCACTTAAAAGTCGCCGAAGCCCAAAATTATTGCATCAGTATACGGCTCTATACGGCTATCGCCAAGACTTCTTAGAAAAACAATACAAAGAAGACATTGGCTCGCAGATAATGCAACTTATATTGGACATACGAAAAGTTTATCCTGGGTATGTAGAAGGAAGTCTTCAGGAAGGGATGGAATTGAAAGAATTGGAATTGCCGACGGTAGAGTCCAAGGATTTAACGGATATTGTTCCTCAAACGAAACGGTTGCGTTACGAAACTGTAGAATTTTTGGTGGAAAATATATCTACTGATGATGTAAATGACGCGGAAGACATTAATGATCCTGATTTTCATTTTAAGGATTTTGTTAGTTAAAATTTAATTAGGATTCACAATATTTATGTATATATGTATGTAAAATCATTATAATAAATAGAAAAAACGTATTATAGAATGCAAAGTTTTTCAGTATTTCTCTCCTTTTGATTAATATATATAGGTGTTCGATCGATGAGGGTTATTTTTTTTTGAAGCGCGGCCGAAGGCCGCCAGTACAGAAAGTAGTTCGACACAAAGGAACTATGAATATCCCGGTGTTCGATCGATGAGGGTTATTTTTTTTGAAGCGCGGCCGAAGGCCGCCAGTGCAGAAAGTAGTTCGACACAAAGGAACTATGAATATCCCGGTGTTCGATCGATGAGGGTTATTTTTTTTGAAACGAGGCCGAAGGCCGCCAGTGCAGAAAGTAGTTCGACACAAAGGAACTATGAATACCCCGGTGTTCGATCGATGAAGGTTATTTTTTTTGAAACGAGGCCGAAGGCCGCCAGTACAGAAAGTGGATCGACACAAAGGAACTATGAATACCGCGGTGTTCGATCGATGAGGGTTATTTTTTTTGAAGCGCGGCCGAAGGCCGCCAGTGCAGAAAGGAGTTCGACACAAAGGAACTATGAATACCCCGGTGTTCGATCGATGAGAGTTATTTTTTTTGAACCACGGCCGAAAGCCGCCAGTGCCGAAAGTAGTTCGACACAAAGGAATATTATTTTTTATCTTTATTTATCAATTAACATAATATACAAAAACCATTTGTACCATTTTCTTTATATATGTTAAACAGAAAAATTTTTAATCGTTTTTTTTAAAAGACAATATGTGGCAACACTGGTATTTGTCATGACATGTAAAGAAAAACAAAACAAAACAAGTAAGGAAGGGCTAAGTTCGGGTGTCACCGAACATTTTATACTCTCACACGATAAAGTGATAATCGAGATTTAATTATCAGTCATTTACATATTTTTCAAATACCGTATTAGTGTAAAGTTTTATTCCGCTATCATCATTGGTTCCTAATGTACATATCGTCATCTGAATCCAAAAATTCGAAATTGAGAGTCTTATTGATTACGCTTCATTACTTCAAATTACATACGTAGTATTAGATATGTTCAACATTTTCAGGTTCTGCGGTCAGATCTATACCACTTTTAACCAACATTAAAATTTTGTTTCACATATGTTCCATTTTATTTCGTGTTTCATTCATGCCACTGTAAATTTCCGAAAATGTTACGCATTTCAGGTGACGATATACATACATATATTATACAGAGAAGGCATCAGATGGAATTCAAAATAGCGTTATATTGGAAGAAGGCGTGGTTGTGAACCGATTTCACCCATATTTCGTACATGTCATCAGGGTGTTAAGAAAATATTACATACCGAATTTCATTGAAATCGGTTGAGTAGTTCCTGAGATATGGTTTTTGGTCCATAAGTGGGCGAGGCCACTCCCATTTTCAATTTTTAAAAAAGCCTGGGTGCAGCTTCCTTCTGCCATTTCTTCCGTAAAATTTAGTGTTTCTGGCGTTTTTGTTGGTCGGTTAACGCACTTTTAGTGATTTTCAACATAACCTTTGTATGGGAGGTGGGCGAGGTTATTATCCGATTTCTTCCATTTTTGAACTGTATATGGAAATGCCTGAAGGAAACGACTCTAAAGAGTTTGGTTGACATAGCTACAATAGTTTCCGAGATATGTACAAAAAACTTAGCAGGCGCGGGGCCACACCCACTTTTCCAAAAAAAATTACGTCCAAATATGCCCCTCTCTAATGCGATCCTTTGTGCCAAATTTCATTTTAATATCTTTATTTATGGCTTAGTTATAACACTTTATAGGTTTTCGGTTTCCGCCATTTTGTGGGCGTGGCAGTGGGCCGATTTTGCCCATCTTCGAACTTAATCTTCTTATGGAGCCAAGGAATACGTGTACTAAGTTTCATCATGATATCTCAATTTTTACTCAAGTTACAGCTTGCACGGACGGACGGACGGACGGACGGACGGACGGACGGACAGACAGACATCCGGATTTCAACTCTACTCGTCACCCTGATCACTTTGGTATATATAACTCCATATCTGACTCTTTTAGTTTTAGGACTTACAAACAACCGTTATGTGAACAAAACTATAATACTCTCCTTAGCAACTTTGTTGCGAGAGTATAAAAATACTATACCGAAATATACAAGGGCACGAGAGCACCCATTTGCAGAATCTAGTGATATATGAATGGCTAATTCGGTCAATTTGTTGTGAATGACTATTAAGCATGGATATTGTGAATTGGCGCACCTTCTGCAAACATTTTTAACAAAAAAAACTGTAACAAATCTTTATATTTTAAATAGAAATAATAAAGGCTATTTTTTAAAACTTATGTACCTTCCTCAAAAATCTAACGACGTATGTAATATGTCTTTATGTAAAATGACAGCAAAAACAGGGTTGCAATTATATTTTTGCCTGACATTGCACGCAAATATACATGGGTTTTGGTCTGACATATTTTACAGCCATTGCAAATAATTTTCTGCGTCTGTTTGTTGTTGTGCCGGTGCACCAAGAGGAAATATATGCAATTCTGTCACCGTGCTAGGGTTTTGCAAGAGCAAGAGAATACCCCTAATATATATAAAATGAAATATAATTATATAAAACTCTCATCGGTGAGTATTAAACACAAAATTTACAAAAAAAAATTAATTAATTAATTAATCAAAAAGTTAATTAAAAATTTAATATTTGCAGGACGCTTTAACTTATAAAACACACGTTCTTTTACAAGAGGTGTGATTTCATATACATATTTTATTGTAATATATTATGTTTTTAGGATATTACGATAATTTTTTATATATATAGCATATATACATACAGTACTTTCCCTGTCTGATTGTTCGTAAAATAAAATAAAATCCCAAAAAAAGTGCCCCAAAGTTAAAAGCTGAAGTCGAAAAAGATATTGGGAAGCAGTGTAGTACTCAAACTATTCGCCGTGTCCTGTATAATGCTGGTTACCATAAATGATATTCATATCAATTGATATGATTGCATGTAAACGTATAAAAATATAAGCAATAGCAATGTACATATATTTCTGAGCATAGTTTTCATTCAATGCTGAGCTCTGTTCACTCATCACAGTTAAAATTTCTCCTTCTGAGCAAAAAGTGGTGAAATCCACTAATAGGATTTTGTTAGCTCTTGACAGTTCACACGCCTGTCCGCAATTGAACCTTCTTTATATTAAACTTTCTCGGTATGATGGTCAAATAAAACACGGCTGTAATCGTCTTGTCTTTAGGTAAGGAAATCCTGAGTGTGACAGCAGTCGCCACAATCGTCTTAAACTATTAATATTAATTAACCACCCCTTGATAAAATTGAAATTATGTGTTGTGTTGTTTCCTAACTCATCTACGACCCGAATTGTTTTTAAAACTTTTTCTGTCTCATCTAAAAACTGGTTTTGCTCTTGGGAACTTATAACAACTTTTTTAGTGGGTACAATGGCCTCAGCGAATTTACTATTAAAGATATAGAATAATTTATTGAAAAATAAACGAAATCCGCGGTATTAATAAAGCTCATACTATTTGAGCTTAAGGCTCCCGAGCTGTAAAGAGAATGCATACCTGAAGCGACCGTATTACTTAACACTTGAGACGCGAATTTAACTTCCATTTTTTGAAAGGCATTGGGGTAAATATGAGCATCGGTTAATTTATGCGCACACCGATAACTAGACTTAGAATCCTGTTTATAAAAATGGGCTATATCTGACCAACATACGCGACTATTTTTAAAATCAACTTTATTTTTCATATTTTGTGAACACTTTCGTCCACATTTTAATAAATGGGGGCTACCGTAAAAAAACCTATTTTCTTACCATTAACGTTGAAAAAATGCCGTGACATTGAAACACCCAACAAATTAGCTTTTTGAAAATTGGTACCCTGGTCACAAGCAAAATGGCAAGGAACTGGCCCTATATTTTGAAGTTGGGTAATGGCTTCAAGAACATATTTCTTGCGGACATCCCCTTTACATGAGCCTCTAACAAAAAAATAAGCTAACGGGTGGGACCAAGGTTCCCCACCTGTACCTTGCACCATTATGGTCATTGCCGTTGTCGCTATTCTAGATGTGAGATTTTCATCTCCATAATCGTCAAGACCTATCACTCTTTCAAATTTCCTATCATACTGCAAATGATATTTCAGTGACATTTCATCTTAAGAAACTGATATGAACTTTTGTTCGAAAGAAAATCCCTTACTTATAATTTGTAATGACTTTATGCTGCTTTGGGTGCAACCTGGGAAACGAGGCCAATCTGCGACAAAATTATGTAACGTATTTTCCGAGGGAAAACTAAGTTGGTGCTTTAGGTAGCGGTAAGCGATTGGCGACAAAAAAAATACACCCAAAGCTAAAGTTTTAAGAAAACTATCATATCGCCGACCTTGACTTTGGCGATTACTATTAACAAAACTACTTCTAATACAAGCACCTAACTGAGGAGGAACTTTGCTGCAAACTATCTCAAGAGGGTCTGACTTTTCCCTAAATGAACTACTTCTTAACATTTCCCTACATCTTTCTAATTCAGTTGCCATTTGGACCAACTGAACTTTTAAACTCCTATTCTCCTGTTCTTTTTCATCTAATTTTATTTTTAAAATCCTATTCTCTTCCCTCAATTTTTTTTTCATTTTGATCTTCAAAAACACCTAAACGTTTGAGCCAACATTTACGCCTATTAAAAGAAAATACGAAATGTTATATATAATCATAAAATATGTATAATAATAATAATAGTGCAAAAAGTGCATATTTAATGAATATTTTAAAGTACGATTTTTTTATAAATATCATAAATATTCAAAGATAAATCGTTACTTTAAAATAATTTATTTAGTTAATTAACGGTAATGGAAACAAATTGACAATTAAGCTCTTAGAGCGTAGAGCGCGACAGACTGCAAGCGACATTTGTCAAATATTAAAATACACACGTTCTTAAAGACATAGTTATTGAGGCAGCTGCACGACTACATAACTGTGTCCATAAGAACGTGTGCATTTTAATATTTGACAGATGTCGCTTGCAGTCTGTCGCGATCTACATGTTCAGCATATCACACTTAAAAATACCCGGAATTTCAATTTCATTATCCAATCTATTTTACTTGCACAATTGAAACACTTATTTCATGGAAAGTAAAAATCACAAACACTTTTTGCACTATTTGGCGTTTTTTATTCACCGTTCGAGATCCGTTCCACTGTTCGGAAAACTGAATATTCTGTCTCCCTCGCTGCAGCCAGCAACACATTTCCTCCAACTGCTGGTTGTTTTCGGCATTTTATCTGTAAAATAAAATAAAAAAGTATTAAATAAATGCAAATTTATTTAATAAAAGTTAAAATATACTCACATCTTCCAAATTATGTGCTGTTTTGCTTTCGCTATTCTTCGAACTAATGGCCGTTACAAATGGAGACAAAAAAATGAAAAATGTCTCCATTCGAATATTAATTTGGCGGGATTTTACTCTGGTCGTCCCTCTTTTCCAATTGCTAAACGTCAAAACCTCCTGAACTCGATGAACTGTCAAAGTTTAGGTGGTTTTGACGTTTAGCAATTGCTCTCTCACTTCCAGTGAGAGAGCAGTTAAAGATCTCTTTATCTCTGCCATGCATATGTACATTTGTATAGTAACGTTGGCACGACAAAAAATAAACATGCATATGTTTGTTTCAACAGAAGCATACACACTTTTACAAACATACATCGCATACGAGCAAGCGCAAAATCAACAGAAGCATACACACTTTTACAAACATACATACATCGCATTTGAGCAAGCGCCCTTATTCGTGTACAACGTGGCACGCGCAAGTCAATATGTCTTATTTACATATTTGCATACATACACTCCATGAAAAATACAGTCAATCTCGGTTACATGCCAAACAATACAGATTTTTGTGGTTTGTTATAAATAAAAATATAATACGGTACATAATCGAGTGTATATAATTAAGTGAAAGGTACTTAAAACAATAATTTTTATGATATTTTAAAAAACCAAACGTGAGATGCAGCAAGGCACAGGCAGTTAAAAGGTATTGGCTTTAAAGCGGAATACTACTTAACCGGGATTGACTGTACACATAAATCAGAGGAATATTGAATATTTTCTTTGAAAAATGTTTGAAATCGAAAATCGACAAATAATCTATGTTGTCAATTTTATTTTAATATATTTTCATACTTATATTTGCGGTGTTGTCACTTTTTATTTCTCATATGTAAGTATATTTTCAGAAACATAGTATATTCAATTTATGAATTTTAGCTTTTGCCTTCCTCGCCAAATGCTGCTTGTGGGCAAAGGCATGCTCGGGGAAAGGTGTATGAAATTGATTTTATGATTGAATCAATTTTGTTCGTTGAATATGCGCTTGCATGATGTATGATGATGTTTGAGACGATTGTAGAACAATATTTGTAATTTTTAGGGCGACATACATATTTACTCGCATATAAATATGTATGATATGTATGTATATTATTTGTGTGGGAATATCATGCGCACATATGTATCTACATGTGTCAGTTTATTGTTATAAAATAATCAAAAGAATAAAAATGCTTCAATTAATTACGTCATTCGCATTTTACCTGAGTTGGTGGTACAGCATAACAAACATTACTTATGGCGTATAACTCCTTATCGGTGCACTGCTTTTATGCTGAAACCGGGGATCCTAAAAAAACACGAAATTGCAAATTTGTTTTTTAACAATATTTCGATTCGTTTTTCTATAGAACTGATAATTTGATTTCCAATCGTTTTTGTTAATTGCTGACTTGATTCTCTTGCTATTTTCTCTGTAGATATTTTCAGCTTAAGCCATTGGGCGTAGAAATTACTATAATGCAATTGTTCCTCTTGAATTTTTTTGCAAGGGGCTGAACACTTTGCAATAAGTCTTAATAAATTCCCAAAACGATGAATCTATACCAAAATTTGGGTCGGTATTAGTATACCATCCCACGATTTCAGGGTTAAAAGTGGTATGGTTGGATAGAGCTGATGCTCCTGATTAAGAATATATATAATTATTGCCGCCGCAAACTTATAGTTTTCGAGATCTTTGCATTTAAAGTTGAAAATTTTGCAAATTTTATCTTGCAATTTCTCGATTTCTAGTAATTATTTATTTCATATTATGCATTTTTTATGCACTTACACTTCACTACATTGTTTCTACATATTTATTTTTTAGTAATTATTTAGGTATTTGCTTATAATAAGCATTTTATATTTTACACAAATTTCATTCCTTCAACAATAACAAAAGTATTCCGTGTTGACAGATAGTAAGTGTTGCCATAATTACACATTTATCAAACGAATAAAAAATAGGTTTATACCCCAAATACATAAATTATTGCCGCAAAATGCAAAAAGGAGTTTTACTCAAAAAAAAACTTGACACACCCCGGTGTTGGATCGGCCAGGGTTATTTTTTTGAAGCGCGGCCGAAGGCCGCCAACGCAAAAAGGAGTTTTACTCAAAAAAAACCTGACACACCCCGGTATTGGATCGGCCAGGGTTATATGTTTGAAGCGCGGCCGAAGGCCGCCAATACCGAAAGAAGTGGGACGCGAATGGACTAATGTTTATCCTGGTGTTGGATCGGCCAGGGTTTTTTAAGCTGTCAATGCACAAAGTTAATCTAAAAGTTATGTTAAATAGGGTATATCATCCTCTTTAAACTACATCTTCTATAACGGATATTGTTAAAACTAAACAAAGTACCGTTCTTTTTGTTGTCCGTTTTGTCATTATCTTCACATTTATCAATTCCGCGTTTCCATTTTTTAAACTACATTTTCTATAACGGGTATTGTTACCACTAAACAATATACCGTTTCTTTTTTCCCGTTTGTAATAAATTTCATATTTATTTCATTTGAATTCCGCGATTGGATACAAGTGTATAAAGTTTAAAATATATATAAATACATATATAATTATTAAAAGTTGTATTTAAAAAAATGAGTTCAAATTCATCAGGTAAGTAATATAAGTTTTAAATTGATAAAAATATAACTTGAGGTATTAATAATAATAATAAAATAGATTGTGTCGGAGCGTGGTATCGTAAAGCGAACCAATGTGCTTAAAGCGTCCGAAGAAAAGTAATGTGGAATATTGGAAAAATAATCCAAACATTTGACTCTAAAGAGAAGTGTATTTCCTTTGCCGAAGAACAAGGATTGATTCTAAAAGGTAAAATTTGCCGGACGCATAAAGTGCCAATGACGCTGTCGTTATATAAAAGTAGCACTGTTGGGGTGTTTCGATGCCGGAAAGGGGTTTGTCGGAACAGAACTGCGTTAGCAAGGTCGAGCGATACTTGGTTCGACAACGTGAAAATCCCACTTCCGCAGATATTTTATCTAATGTATGCGTATGCATCTCATTGGTCGCATGCGGAAGTGAGGAAAAACAGTTTTATCAGGGAACCAGTTTTATCTAGCGCTACTATATGTGACCGCGAAGCCGTAGTATTATACCAGGTTGACCATCAGGTAGCGGTAGGTAAAATTGGTGGCCTTGGTAAAACTGTTCAAATAGATGAAAGTAAATTTGGGAAGAGAAAATACAACAAAGGTAATAATAAAAATATAATTTTTTTTATGTATGTACATAATTAATATATTTTTTCTTATTTTAGGGCGGAGAGTCGAGGGCCACTGGGTTATTGGAATGGTTGAGGATGGGAGTGACGACCTTAGGCTGGAGGCAAGTCCCGGCAATGTCAGGTCTGCTGAGGTGCTCATACCTTTGATAGAGAAGCACGTGGCAAAAGGCAGTATTATATGTACTGATTGCTGGAAGACATATGACTGTCTGGCCAGTCACGGGTATGAGCACCGACGGGTTAATCATAGCGACCCCGATAATCCGTTCGTCGCCGAGGACGGGACCCATACTCAACGCATCGAGTCCCAGTGGCGCGTAATTAAACGTTTTTTCATAAAGGACAATTACAATAATAGCGAAGATTTTTCTAATTTAATATTTGAATATATTTGGAGAAAAAATATTGCAAATAGTCATGATGATCCTTTTGTTAAATTATTAGATGCAATTAAATACACATACTATAAGCCTTAAAACTTTTTTAATACAATGGAAAATTTATTTCAGATGGTATTTGTTTCTTGCATTTGAGTTTTTATATTCATTTTTATTCGTTTGATAAATGTGCAATTATGGCAACACTTATTATCTGTCAACAAGGAATACTTTTGTTATTGTGCATGGAATGAAAATTCTGTAAAATACAAAATGCTTATTTTAAGCAAATAACTAAATAATTACTGGAAAAGAGATATGTAGAAACAATGTAGTGAAGTGTAAGTGCATAAAAAGTGCATAATATGAAATAAATAATTAAGAGAAATCGAGAAATTGCAAGTAAAATTTGCAAAATTTTCAACTTTGAATGCAAATATCTCGAAAACTATAAGTTTGCGGCGGCAATAATTATATAATGGGTTGTCAAAAAAATGAATTTTTGATGACTCATGCCCAGCTCTTGACCGATGCTACGGCTGCTACTATGCTGGTCTCTTTCAACCAATTAAGCGATTTTATCGCAATTTTCGACGACAGGCCTTCCGGAGCGTGGCGCATCTTCGACCACCTCTACACCAGAACGAAAACCTTGAAACCATCGTTGTGCGGTGGAAATGGAAACTGTATCGGGTCCATAAACTGCACAAATTTTATTGGCGGCTTGAGATGCATTTTTGCCTTTATCGTCGTAGTACTGTAAAATATGCCGTATTTTCTCTTTATTTTGATCCATGTTTCCGACGCTATAACTCACGAACGACTTAAAAGAAACGACAATCAATCAAACACGTGTTAGCGCGTGAAATGAGCTTTTTCACCGCCAACTAGCGAAAATACCGCAAGACTTTTTGACAACCTATTATATTCTTAATCAGGAGCATCAGCTCTATCCAACCATACAACTTTTAACCCTGAAATCGTGGGATGGCATACTAAAGTTTAACCCAAAATTTTCTTCCGGTGTTTTGTTTTTAATGGGTTAAATTAAAAAAAACGACAATCAATCAAACACGTGTTAGCGCGTGAAATGAGCTTTTTCACCGCCAACTAGCGAAAATACCGCAAGACTTTTTGACAACCTATTATATTCTTAATCAGGAGCATCAGCTCTATCCAACCATACAACTTTTAACCCTGAAATCGTGGGATGGTATACTAAAGTTTCCCCCAAAATTTTCTTCCGGTGTTTTGTTTTTAATGGGTTAAATTTTGCTAAAAATGTCTTTCGCTTCACTCAAGTTTTCTAATATTGTAAAAGTAGATCCCCATCTGGTTGGACAATCAAGTTGTGGCATTTTCAATTTTTTCAGTTCAAATATTTATACTCTCGCAACAAAGTTGCTAAGGAGAGTATTATAGTTTTGTTCACATAACGGTTGTTTGTAAGTCCTAAACCGAAAAGAGTCAGATATAGGGTTATATATACCAAAGTGATCAGGGTGACGAGTAGAGTTCAAATCCGGATGTCTGTCTGTCCGTCCGTCCGTCCGTGCAAGCTGCAACTTGAGTAACAATTGAGATATCATGATGAAACTTGGTGCACGTATTTCTTGACTCCATAGGAAGGTTAAGTTCGAAGATGGGTAAAATCGGCCCACTGCCACGCCCACAAAATGGCGGAAACCGAAAACCTATAAAGTGTCATAACTAAGCCATAAATAAAGATATTAAAATGAAATTTGGCACAAAGGATCGCAATAGGGAGGGGCGTATTTGGACGTAATTTTTTTGGAAAAGTGGGCGTGGCCCCACCCCCTACTAAGTTTTTTGTACATATCTCGGAAACTGCTATAGCTACTCTATAGAGTCGTTTCCTTCAGACATTTCCATATACAGTTCAAAAAGGAAGAAATCGGATAATAACCACGCCCACCTCCCATACAAAGGTTATGTTGAAAATCACTAAAAGTACGTTAACCGACTAACAAAAAACGTCAGAAACACTAAATTTTACGGAAGAAATCGCAGAAGGAAGCTGCACCCAGGCTTTTTTTAAAAATTGAAAATGGGCGTGGCCTCGCCCACTTATGGACCAAAACCCATATCTCAGGAACTACTAGACCGATTTTAATGAAATTCGGTATATAATATTTTCTTAACACCCTGATGACATGTACGAAATATGGGTGAAATCGGCCTTCTTCCAATATAACGCTATTTTGAATTCCATCTGATGCCTTCTCTGTATAATATCTACATACATTAGGAACCAATGATGATAGCGGAATAAAACTTTACACAAATACGGTATTTGAAAAATATGTACATATGTAAATGACGGATAATGAAATCTCGATTATGACTTTATCATGCGAGAGTACAAAATGTTCGGTGACACCCGAACTTGGCCCTTCCTTACTTGTTTTTTTAATATATTTTGTCAAATTTCTGCAATTCACAACGAAAAACTTGTATATTGCCTATTAATACATATGAAATGGTTTCTATACATTCAATTTTGTTTAGATAATCATCGTTAGTGCACCCTTCGTCGTCATTTTCAATGTATTCCTCGGAAACAAATGATAAAATATTGGTTGTTTTAACCATATTTGCTCCGTTGTCAGAAGTAATGCAGACGATTTGATTTAAATTAATACTATAAATATTAAGAACTTTCACCACCTCAGCTGCAAGATTTTTCGCTCGACTCGATCCTTGTCCTTTCAACTCAATCACTCCCAAGATTTTATTTTAGCTGCACTTATTCCCAAAAAAATATTTCTTGACGTTGCGTTGCACTGTCAATTTTTAAAGATAATAGTGTGTTTTTAAGTTTATTTGTTATATCAGCCCTTATATTACACTGTGATAGCTTTTTTCAAAAAAAAAAGACAAGACCAAATTCGACGGTTTCCCCCTTTTTCGGGTCCTACGAATCGAACTGCATCATTACTTTTTTGAGTTACAATCAAGGTTTCATACAAAAATTTTTGTTGAAGTTTTTCATCAAAGTGGCCCATTGTAAGAGAAAGGCACATTTTTCTTCGGTCTCTAACTTTTTAATGTTGACTTTTTTGGTAAACTTTCTGTGGCAAAGCTTCTCAGAATAAGTCCGTCTTTAAATTCTTAGATGACTGTAAACCCCAAAATCAATGTTTTTTGTGTCCTTATAGCCAATATGTCGAAAAAACTGAAATTTAATCCATTTTTTTAACGTTTTTTCCCTCACGTTTCGTCAATATTTTAATTTACCCTTTGATACTTTTACATTAAGTGACATCTTGTAATAGTAAGAAACTTAAGCAAAGACAACGTTCTGAGCAAACTAACCATTAGAAAAAAAAACTTAACAAAATTTGTATTTTTTAAAAAAGCTACACTAACTATGTTTGTGTGCTGTTTTATTTTTTTTTGTATCTTATAAGTGTTATCAATAAGTATCATAAATTTGTACACAGTATTTAAATTAAATTTAATAAGACTCATCTATCAATGTCCAACACAAATCAGCAAGCAACGAGTCAAGCTTTTTGCCGCTGTACCAATGCTCAAGGGGGGCGGCGACTTGGTGAAATCTTTCTCCATGCTCATCGGATTCAGTCGGAACTTGCTGCTCAAAATGGTCCTTGTGATGGTGAAGGAAATGAATTTTTAAGGACATATTCACACCTATTTCTTCAAAAGCGTCTACCATGTCATCCACATATTTTTTCCAATCTTCAGACCGGTGCACTCCTAAGCAATGGTTTATAACGGTCATAACGGAGTTCCAGGCAATTTTTTCATTTGGCCTTAGAAGTTCTCCGAATTTTGCGTTCTTCATAAGTTTTCTTATATCGGGGCCATTGAGAACACCTTAAAATAATGTATCAACATAACATTCGTTCTATTAAAAGACTTAAAATACCTTCTTTTATTTTCGCAACACTTAGTCTTGGAAATATTTCTGTCAAACATTTAAAAGCTTCGGCATCTCGATTTATTGCTTTTATGAAATTTTTGACAATTCCCAATTTTATGTGCAGTGGTGGTAGCAAAATGTTATTAGCAGGTATCAGCGGAATATGGATAACATTTTCCACATAAATGAAATTCTATATGCGGTTCCAATCGCATTCTATACCTTGTGTCCCAATGACAAATGAAGCACATATTTTTTGTGTATCCTGTCTGCAAACCAGTAAGCAAGGCGATAACTTTTAAATCCGCATATATCTTCCATTAATGCTGCTGATACTGAACTCTGTCCAAAATTAATTTCATTGCTTCGTTGGAGCTTATGGCGATTGGAACCGGATTTTTTGTGTTATCCACATACAGCAAGAGTGAGATACTGGTAGCTGTGCAGATTGAACACTTTTGTAAACTGTGTCTTTTTTGTTGAGTCTTGCAAATTTGTTCTTGCACGCGTAGCAGTTACCAGTATGATGCCCTTGTGGATCTATCCAAATCATTGTGATGCCGAACCCCATTTTTAGGCACAATCTTTTTGACCAGTTATGCAGGTTGTTGTTGCATTGCGTGCAAATGGTATTTGGCACCCAATCTACGTCTCTTATAACGGGCAAATCGAAATATTCCTCGTAGATGCCGGCAGTTCCCGGAGATATTTTGCGACTACTCCGAGGGCTTGCAAATTTTCCACATACGTAGCAGAACAACGATAGGCCAATTGGACACTTATTCATTTTAATTTATTTTCTTAATATACAAGGCACTAAAACAATGTTCTTTCCGCGAAGTCAAAGTCAAATTAACTACTGCAATCTATGCTTAAATTTTGACTCTTAGGCAAGCATTTAACGTTTCTTTCAAACGTTACTTGTTGTTATTTCTTATCAGTGCAGTGGTTAAAAGCTTGACTCGTTGCTTGCTGATTTGTGTTGGACATTGATAGATGAGTCTTATTAAATTTAATTTAAATATTGCGTATAAATTAATGATACTTACTGATAACACTTATAAGATACAAAAAAAAATAAAACAGCACACAAACATAGTTAGTGTAGCTTTTTTAAAAAATACAAATTTTGTTAAGTTTTTTTTTCTAATGGTTAGTTTGCTCAGAACGTTGTCTTTGCTTAAGTTTCTTACTATTACAAGATGTCACTTAATGTAAAAGTATCAAAGGGTAAATTAAAATATTGACGAAACGTGAGGGAAAAACGTTAAAAAAATGGATTAAATTTCAGTTTTTTCGACATATTGGCTATAAGGACACAAAAAACATTGATTTTGGGGTTTACAGTCATCTAAGAATTTAAAGACGGACTTATTCTGAGAAGCTTTGCCACAGAAAGTTTACCAAAAAAGTCAACATTAAAAAAGTTAGAGACCGAAGAAAAATATGCCTTTCTCTTACAATGGGCTACTTTGATGAAAAACTTCAACAAAAATTTTTGTATGAAACCATGATTGTATTTTTGCAGTTGGCTGCATTTAATGTTATTTTTTTCCATCTGCACTTTTAAGACCTTCACAAATTGGATCGACGATATTTCGCATGTTTTGTGAATTTAAAACATTAAAAGGAATGCTATTTTCCGTTTTTAATCCAACATACGATCTTAAGAGCTGTTTTTTGTTAACTTCAATTTTTATTTTCTATTTCCCATGTAATTTCATTCGACGAAGTTGTTGATACCGACTCAACATTTTCAAGATTGCACAAATCGATTTTGTGCTCTTTGGTAAGATGCGTTTTTAAATTAGACACTCTATTGTTTTTAAGAGAGTTTTTGCATGTGCCTAGACCCTCAGCTACTTTGTTCTCAAAATAATTCCACACTACACTTGGTGCCATGGCTGGTTAGGTCTTTCTCTTGCTGCAGACTTAATACAAGTAATCTTAAAAACGGCAAGGAACAGTCAAGGAATTGAAAGCAGCAGCGTCAAAATCAAAAATCAAAAGCAACAATAAGTTAAATGCCTCGTTTTTTGAGGCTTCGACTGCTGACGACTTCCGAAAGCCGACACCTGCCATAGCATCGACTTTCGGTTACGATTGAAAGCAACAGCAAATCAGAAGCAAGAAAATGAGAAGCGGGGCCTGCTGATGATTTTTGCTTTTCGTTGTTTTCATGATTTTGGCCTATGCTTCGACTGCGACTTCTGATTTTTACAAAAGCAGAAGCAAATGCAATTGCTTATTTTAGGATGTTGCACACAGTCGAAACACCGAATAGCTTATATTTTGCGACTTCTGCTAATTCGACTGCAGTTTTTTAAACACTGCTCAGAGCATAATTTTCATTGAATGCTCAGCTCTGTTCGCTCAGCACTGTTAAAATTTCTCCTTCTCAGCCAAAAGTGGTGAAATCCACTAATAGGATTTTGTTAGCTCTTGACAGGTCACACACTAGTCCTTCTAGAACCTTGTCTATATTAAACGTTCTCTGCAAACGGTGCATCGAGGCAGCTGCTTCCGCTTTTAGAAAGGGAAGACCGCGATAATATTTTAGAGCCTCTGCCACTTCCTGAGGAGGAACTACTATAGAGTAGTGAAAAAGCCGCGCAAACAGGTAGGGGTTTGACAGCAGGGGCAGATAGAAAAAAATTGAGGGAAGAGAATAGGATTTTAATAATAAAATTAGATGAAAAATAACAGGAAAATAGGACTTTAAAAGCTCAGTTGGTCCAAATGGCAACTGAATTAGAAAGATGTAGGGAAATGTTAAGAAGTAGTTCATTTAGGGAAAAGTCAGATCCTCTTGAGATAGTTTGCAGCAAAGTTCCTCCTTAGTTAGGTGCTTGTATTAGGAGTAGTTTTTATACTCTCGCAACAAAGTTGCTTAGGAGAGTATTATAGTTTTGTTCACATAACGGTTGTTTGTAAGTCCTAAAACTAAAAGAGTCAGATATAGGGTTATATATACCAAAGTGATCAGGGTGACGAGTAGAATTGAAATCCGGATGTCTGTCTGTCCGTCCGTCCGTCCGTGCAAGCTGTAACTTGAGTAAAAATCGAGATATCATGATGAAACTTGGTACATGTATTTCTTGTCTCCATAAGAAGGTTTAGTTCGAAGATGGGCAAAAATCGGCCCACTGCCACGCCCACAAAATGGCGGAAACCGAAAACCTATAAAGTGTCATAACTAAGCCATAAATAAAGATATTAAAGTGAAATTTGGCACAAAGGATCGCATTAGAGAGGGGCATATTTGGACGTAGTTTTTTTGGAAAAGTGGGTGTGGCCCCGCCCCTACTAAGTTTTTTGTACATATCTCGGAAACTACTATAGCTATGTCAACCAAACTCTACAGAGTCGTTTCCTTCAGGCATTTCCATATACAGTTCAAAAATGGAAAAAATCGGATAATAACCACGCCCACCTGCCATACAAAGGTTATGTTGAAAACTAAAAGACCGTTAACCGACTAACAAAAAACGTCAGAAACACTAAATTTTACGGAAGAAATGGCAGAAGGAAGCTGCACCCAGGCTTTTTTTTAAATTGAAAATGGGCGTGGCCTCGCCCACGTATGGACCAAAAACCATATCTCAGGAACTACCAGACCGATTTCAATAAAATTCGGTATATAATATTTTCTTAACACCCTGATGACATGTACGAAATATGGGTGAAATCGGTTTACAACCACGCCTTCTTCCAATATAACGCTATTTTGAATTCCACCTGATGCCTTCTCTGTATAATATATACATTAGGAACCAATGACAGCGGAATAAAACTTTACACAAATACGGTATTTGAAAAATATGTAAATGACGGATAATGAAATCTCGATTATCACTTTATCATGCGAGAGTATAAAATGTTCGGTGACACCCGAACTTAGCGCTTCCTTACTTGTTTAAATAGTAATCGCCAAAATCAAGGTCGGCGATATGATAGTTATTTTAAAACTTTGGCTTTGGGTGTATTTTTTTGTCGCCAATCGCTTACCGCTACCTAAAACACCAACTTAGTTTTCCCTCGGAAAATACGTTACATAATTTTGTCGCAGATTGGCCTCGTTTCCCAGGTTGCACCCAAAGCAGTATAAAGTCTTTACAGATTAGGAGTAAGGGATTTTCTTTCGAACAAAAGTTCATATCAGTTTCTTAAGATGAAATGTCACTGAAATATCATCTGCAGTATGATAGGAAATTTGATAGGGTGATAGGTCTGGAAGATTATGGCGATGAAAATCGCACATCAAGAATATCCACAACTGCAATGACCATAATGGTGCAAGGTATAGGTGGGGAACCTTGGTCCCACCCGTTAGCTTATTTCTTTATTAGAGGCTCATGTAAAGGGGATGTCCTCAAGAAATATATTCTTGAAGCCATTACCCAACTTCAAAATATAGGGCTAGTTCCTTGCCATTTTGTTTGTGACCAGGGTACCAATTTTCAAAATTTAGCCAATTTGTTAGGTGTTTCAATGTCACGGCCTTTTTTCAATGTTAATGGTAAGGAAATATGTTTTTTTTACGATAGCCCCCATTTATTAAAATGTAGTCGAAACTGCTTACAAAATATGAAAAATAAAGTCGATTTTAAAAATAGTCGCGTATGTTGGTCAGATATAGTCCATTTTTATAAACAGGACTCTAAGTCGAGTTATCGGTGTGCGCATAAATTAACCGATGCTCATATATACCCCAATACATTTCAAAAAATGAAAGTTAAATTCGCGTCTCAAGGGTTAAGTAATACGGTCGCTTCAGGTATGCTTTCTCTTTACAGCTCGGGAGCCTTAAGCTCAAATAGTATGAGTTTTATTAATACCGCGGATTTCGTTTCTTTTTTTAATAAATTATTCGATATCTTTAACAGTAGTTTCACTGAGGCCAATGTACCCACTAAAAAAGTTTTTATAAGTTCCCCGGAGCAAAACCAGTTTTTAGATGAGGCAGAAAAAGTTTTAAAAACAATTCGGGTCGTAGATTAGTTAGGAAACAACACAACAAATAATTTCAATTTTATTAAGGGGTGGTTAATTAATATTAATAGTTTAAGACGATTGTGGCGACTGCTGTCACACTCAGGATTTCCTTACCTAAAAACAAGACGACTATGTCAGGACAGCTTAGAGCATTTTTTTGGTCAGATTAGAATTAGGGGAGGTACTAGAGTTACACCTTTCATGTTCTCTAGTTTATTTAGGAAATCATGGGGCTTACATTACGTAAATATGGTCACAAAAGGTAACTGTGAGCTGCCTTTAGAACCAGTTATATCAGAACATATCCATAATGTTCTTCTTAATGTGTGCAATGATTCCGTTTTAAGTGACCTTTCTTGGCAGGATTTCCAGGGTTTACCACGGCCCGAACACTCCATTGTTAGATCCATTACTTTAGATAGTAGTTTAGAAATTAACTTTTTAAAGGAAAATGCTTTTAACTATTTTTGCGGCTACCTTTATTTGAAAATTTTTAAAATGCACACATGCCTCCTGCCATTACCTTATTTAGGAGATGAAATTCCTTCTGATGAATTCATCTTCATACACCAAAACCAGATCGATAAATGCAACTTAGTGAAGCCGCCTCAAGAATTTGTTGCATTTATTAATAATTTAGAAACAAAATTTGTTGAGGAATTTGACAGAAATTGTCATAAAATAGGATTAGGAGAAATTCTTTTTACTAAATTAAAAGATATTAGGCCCTTCTTGTGTTGTGAAGACTGTGACCCAAAGGTAGTTATTGCTCTATTTATTAGAATTAGAATTTATTTTGTGACTAAATTTTTAAATAAAGATTTATCTCTACCCAATTTTAAGAATAAAATTTTGTGTGTTTCTCATTTGTAGTTTTTATCTTCATTTTTTAGTGGTTGCAATGAGCTAAATATTTTATACTAAAATAATATTTTTTAAGCAGATTCGCATTAAGAGACTCTAAAGTTAGAACGATAAAGAATAGAAAGTTTTTAATTACAAATTAGAATTTGGGGCTTAAATATTGGCATTTGTATATATAGTACGTTTATTTTTATAGTTTTAAGTATTATACTCGTATAGTATTATTATGTGATATCAAGTGATATTGTTTTTGTTACTTTTTTTATACTTTTATACTCGTATATGAATTGTTATCGTTATGTTTTTTTCATTTTTTTATGTAAATAAATTTTTAATGGGTGATATAGGCCTACTGGGGAACCGAGCACCCAAAAATAACTTCGGTAACGCGCCATTTTGCATACCTCATAGGTGGTGTGGAAAATGCGAATTGGGTGTTTTACTTATTTAAAATGCCCAAAAAATAGCTTTTTTCTGGTCTGGCCACAATGGAAAATGTTATAAAAAAGGCTTATTTTGAGGCGCTCTCACACTGGAATAAGTTTAACATCCCCTTATTCCTGTGCATAGTGACTGGTAGTTGGCACCACATAATTGAAAATTCATTGGTTTTTCTATTTAGATCAGTGTTGTCCAACGTGACTGCCATGCAGAAAATTCGACTAGTTCAGAACTAGCATAGAACTAGCCCTTTTGATGACAGTACTAGTTCTAGCTCAATACCCAAGCAATGCTTTCAACTGTCCACTTTTACACGGTGTTGTCATTTACGGTGGCAATTGTCGCCCGGTGCATTACTTTGCCACTCGCCTTTAACTGGTTCCGTCGTGGACAGTCCTAAGGTAGCTCCGTCATGCTTAGTTCTACTCCAAAAAAAGCCAGAAAATCTAAATTAAAAACTCATTTTATCAATTCAAAACATGTATATATCTATTTTTATTTTTTAAACATAAAAGTTAATTCTCCTCAAAGCACAAATTTAATGTTTTCTTTCCGATATATTTTTTGTTTTGAAATATATGGACACACATAAAATTAACAAAATACACACTTGTAATATGGAATATTAACATAAAAATTCAGTTCTCTTTCAACTTTCATACTTTTATAATAAAAAAATTGTATTAATATAAAAACTCAGTTCTTCATGTCAATTCATATCTAAGTATATAGAA